>NC_049907.1:32773156-32819265 GCF_001411555.2 Juglans regia | reverse complement strand
TCTGCGCTCTCTCTCGCTCGTTCTCTCTCTCATCTCCGCTCGTTCTCTCTCTCTCTCATCTCTCATCCGTGCTCTCTCTCTCATCTGTGCTCTCTCTCGTTTTCCCTCTCAAATACGTGGTGTATGTTTTGACACCTAATGAGTGCAAAATTGGCTTCTACAAACAGTGACTTCCATATATCATTTTTCTTTACTGAAACTCAAAAATGGCAACTGTTTATTTACTGGTATAAAATCTCGTTGTACACCCGACCTGCCCGAAGCGTCTCTCAAAAATGAAATGCTAAACGATTTGGTTTTTTTTTTTTTAGAAAAAACCACGTAGGCTTGTATATAAAGTTGAAGAAATAGAAGGAGGTTAACAGGACTCCTCAGATTTAATGGCTGCCTGGTACCCTGCCGCCACATTGGTTAACCTGGGTCATGAAAGAAATAATATGATGGCACAGCTGTCACCACCCTTTCCGGCTATTTAAGAATGATGTCGTCTTGTTCCTAACTTTCCTGATTCTTTCCCGTCTGTTTCAAAGCTTACAAGTTTGGATACAGATCCTTATTGTTTTTGAACTATTGGGCGTAGAGGAAGAGAGATATAAATACATGAATGTGTCTTATAGCATTTTATTGGGCATCTAATGCTATTTGGAAAATTCACTCCGACATTTTATAAATATTATGGGGTCTATTTATATATATATATATAGGTTAATTACACTTTATCCTTTTAAATATTTACTCAATTCACAATGTATTTTCAAAATTAATAATTGTATTAAAGTAGACTTTCAATTTTTTAAAACTTTTCAATTTTCCATTTCGTCTACCAGCAGCGTTGAATTTAACGAAAATTTACTTTAAAGATGTAATTTTTATCTAATATATTATCATTGACCATATAAGATATAAAATAATATATGTTATCAATTAATAATAAATAATTAATCATTAACCATATATAAAATCATTTTATACCTAAGTTGTAAGTAAATATGAATAATTTATGTACACAATAAAATTATTTGATATTCATTAACTATATATAAATTAATAAAAAAATTATTTATTAATTTATTGTTTATTATTAATTGATAGCATATATTATTTCATATTTTATATAATCAATAATAATAAATTAGATAAAAATTATATCTTTGCAGTAAATGATATACACATGAGCAGCACGTGTAACAAATTTCAATTATATTTGATGCTGCTGGTAGATGGAATGAGGAATTGAGAAATTTTGAAAGTTTGAGAATCTATTTTGATGTAATTATTAGTTTTAGAAATTATAAATTGAATGAAAATTTAAAAAGAAAAAATATAATTCGAGAGGACACACACACGTACATATATATATATATATGTATGTATATATATTGTGGGGCAACCATTTAGATTTGTGAAAATTGCATTTTGGCAACGACTTTTGTAATTGGGCTAGTATAAGCTAATTATGTGAACGTACGGTTTTGCTGTCTGGGGATGGATTGTGATGTCCGGAAAATATTAATGGAGCCCTCCAACTTACCTCTCATATATTTTAATTTTTAAATTTTTTTATTTAATAATTAAAAAAGTGATTATTAATAAAATTATATATATATATTTATTTTTTTCTTAATAATTAAAATTATTAAAAAAATACTTGAAAGAAAATAAAAAATAACAACAAATTTATAACTGGCAACAGATCATTTGGCCCGAAGTCAGAAATGTCTTATCGTTTTGTGATCAATTTCATTATTTCGGCATTTTGATCTATCAGCTTAATAGCGTATACTATCTTATTTTGGGGATTGAGACTTCTAGAATTTTGTCGAAGTTAAGGTAAATTTTGACGCACACTAATAGGGGCGTAATCGAATCGGATTAGTTTAGTTTTGGACAAAATTTGAAACCGGATCGATATGCACCGGTTTTATATTTTTAAAAATTGATTCTGTACTGGTTATTTCTTTAAATCGGTACTTTCGATTTTATCGGTTTCGGTCCGATTTTTCAATTTTAATATACTATATTATCTATTATATAATACATAATAGTATATAATATTATAGTGATAATATCTTGTAGTATATTATAATATATATTATAATTGTATTATAGATTATAATGATATATTATAATATATAGTGATATAGTGATATAGTATTAGTATAATTATTAATAGACACTATATATAGTATTATTATAACTATTAATACAATAAACTATAATGATATAAGATTTTAAAATTTAATATTATATTAATTAGTAATTTATCATAAAATAAAAAACTATTTTATAGAATTTATGTCCATCTCATTCCTAATTTAAAATTTGAAATTTACACAATTTTTAGAGAATCTCGATCCCATGCACGCATCCGAGTGAGGTTTTTTGGAAGATTAATTTCGTTAGATTAAAAAAAATTATATTTATAGTCATGAAATGTACAAGTGCCGCACACTCCTTTAAAAAAGTGAATAAAAAATAGAATCCATATGAAAAAATTAATTTTTTTAATAATAAATTTCACTCGTTTTTTAAAGGAGTACACGCTTGCACAATTCATGATTATATTTCATTACCTTAGATACAAAGCATATTAAATGTTTGTTAAGAAATGCTTGGTAATACATGCCTTCTCAAGCACTTGATAAGAGTTAATTACACCCAAAAAAAAAAAAAAAAATTTGAAAAGAGAATAAGAGAATAAGATCGAGATCATAATTAATGAGCCATGCAAATACAGGTGGGTATGTATATAATCGGATAAATTAAGGTTATGATCTTGGTAATTAGAAAGCGGTGCATGTTGCGTTCGATCTAGTAAGTAGTACATGGGCCATGGCATTTGAACCTTCTCATGATAGAGACAACTACCTACATTATTCAACTAGCTATGGCCAAGTAATTAGTCGAAGCCAAAGGGCACAGCTAGCTAGGGAACGTACACTTGCACAACTCCTGTCTTCTCGATCTATAAATACTACCTTTATAGTCTACATGACCTTCTCTCCCACTCCAAATAAACTTCCAGTCCAAAGTGTTACTTGTTATCTAGCTTTCCATCTCCAAGTTGTAAAGATCATGGGTGTTGTATCTCTAACTGATGAGTTCACTAGCCCCGTCCCGGCAGGAAAACTGTTCAAGGCCTTGATCCTTGATGCTGACAACCTCTTCCCCAAGCTCATGCCCCAGGCCATCAAGAGTATCGAGACAGTTGAAGGCAATGGAGGGCCTGGAACCATTAAGAAACTGACCTTTGCTGAAGGCAAGCTAGTTGCATCTTATAATTTAGGGCATATTCTAAAAATGAACTGAATAAATGGTTTTGTGTCTTCTTTCTGTTCAAAGAATGGTTGAATTATTAAACCCTTCTCTCTTTTTTTTTTTAATCAGTTTACTGTCTATGTATGCAGGTACACACATCAAGTACGTGAAGCATAGGATCGATGCAGTAGATGAAGAGAAATTAACATATAGTTACACGTTGATTGAGGGTGATGATTTGGTGGACAAGATCGAATCAGTTTCTTATGAGATTAAGTTTGAGGCCACTCCTGATGGGGGATGCAAAGGTACAGATGTCATCAAGTATCATCCAAAACCAGGGGTCCAGATCGATGAAGAGGAAGTGAAGTCAGGCAAGCAAAAGGCCATGGCTGTTTACAAGGCTGTGGAAGCATATCTCTTGGCCAATCCTGAAGCCTATGCTTAGTTTTTCAATATCTTTCATTATTATCATATGTACATGATCATGTCATCATCATGCATGTGTTGCTTAAGTAGTACTGTGATTTCTATATTTGTTTTTGCTTTGTGGCGCCAGATGTACTGTTGATCACCTTCGTATAATGTGGCACAAGACATAAGAACTTCTGCGCTGAAAAATTCGACAGTACAACTGCGAAATAAAATAAAAATGGTGAAATATTCCTATATATATATATATTTATATATATAGAAAGATGTGCGTCATATATATGGGATGAAAAACCATGCATTGATTTTTTTTTAAATTTTTTATTATCCCATTTATTATCTCTACATGATGAGGTTCTTATCTGGTTGATTGATACTTCCCATGAGTTTGCCCATTCAATCTTAGTACTATTCATGCATTTTATTTTACTTTTTAATTTTTTTATTTAATAATTAAAAAATGACTATTAGTAAAGTTTTGTATTTTTTTAATAATTAAAAATATTTAAAAAAAATTTAAAAAAATAAAAAAAACATAAAAAACAAAAAAAATTCAACTAGCGGGCTGCCGGCTAACAGCATCCTTAATTTCCAATATTACTATGTCAACATAATATTTAAACTTACTTCGATCCACACGTACGTACAGTTCGTATAATTTATAATAGATTTTCACTATCTTTTGTATAATTCAGTTTTAAGATAAGAAGTATTTTTATAAAATAATTTATAAAAATAAGATTATTTTACAGAAATATTATCCATTAAATAATTAAATAAAAAATTCTACATGTATCCTTAGCTTCCCTGTAATTTTACAAATAGTCTCATCGGCCCATCTAATCTCATCTTAGCATTCAAACACAAATAATTTTTGATTTCAAATTTGAACTTTAAATTTTTTTATCTAATCATTACAATTAATTTTTCAAACTTTTAAACAAAACACAAAAAATAATTCAGTTTTTTTCAAATTTTAAAATAAAAATAATATTATAATAATAATTTAACTTTATAGTATTTTTATTCAACTTTTTCTCTCTCATTTTCTAAAATTCCATAAAATATCTTAATTCAAATCATTTTACTACTATTTACAAACTATCTTACTATTATTCATAAAATTTTCATTTCATCTCATCTCATCTATATAACAACGAGACCTTAGTACTTTTCTTTAAAGGGTGCTGCTAGTGTGCAGGCTAGCTTTGACCGTTGGGCTTGCCTACTAGTACAAATTATTCATTTTAATTTTTTCTCATATTTTTAAATATTTATTAAAAATAAAAATACACTAATATATCAAAAGTCAATTTTTTAATAATTATAAAAAAAATAAATAATATATGAGCAGTTAAAATAAAGAGATAAACTCTTTATTAATCAAATTAATCACTTGTCAGTTGATTTAGGCTTCGTTTGGATCTCAAACTCATCTCAACTCATCTCAACTCATCATTACAACTTTTTCAAATTCTAATACAAAATATAATAAACAATTCAACTTTTTCAAATCTCAAAATAATAATAATATTAAAAAATAATATTCTAACAATATTTTATCATCTCAACTCAACTCAACTTAACTCACTTCAACATCCAAATACAACCTTACTCTTACATTATATGTCCTAAATTTTCAATTGTAAAATTTTAAGATTCGAGTTTTGCAATATTTAAAATTTGAGACATCTCTCTAATTTTCCGATAATTTCTTGACGTATGTATTTAACAACATAATAAAAAATAAAAATTAATACAACTTTTTTTAAAAAAAAAGTAGAAGAAATTACGTACCCTCCACGACCACTACCGGTTGGTGGCCTAACCATCGGCCTGCAAAAAGAAATTAGAAGCCAACCTAGCTAGATAGCTAGCTAATTCTCTTAATTAACCATCATTAACGAGCTGGTTCATTATGCATGGAAGCTAATGACATTATATATTGATCATGCATAATCTACACTTGAAAAAGGCAATCTTTATTATTTATTTTCTGATGATCATAACCAAGTCATGGATACCTTTTGGCTACTTGTTCTTCAAAGAGAGAGAACGAAAAAAATAAAAAATAGAAGTTGCTAACTCAGAATGAAATTCTAAAAGATTTCGTTGAAATTTACGTAGTAATATAATTAAATAAGTAATAGAAGAATTTCAAACTACATTTATAATCCCAATAAAGTATTTCAATTTTCATATAAATATTTTGTATAATATTGTTGACATAGCCATCGATTTCCATTTCTGTTTTCATTCTCTTATCTTACTAATTTAGAGTCCTGTCCGAGTTCCAAGTTTTATTAAGGTTGAATCCACTTTTATTCTTTCTCTTTTCGAGATCGAGAGAGAGAGAGTAAATATACTGCTGTGCATGGGATTCATGTGAGAGTTTCAATTCTAATTAGCGACACGATAACACAAAAAATAACTGTTGATTTAACAACATAGAAATTTTAAAAAAATAAACTTATAAGCTGATGTAACTTTGTGTAGTACGTAATTAGATTGTAAAACTATTTTTATTATGAAGAAAATCTAACATTATATCATATGAAATCATTTCAATTTCAAAATTTATTTTTATAAAATTCCTTTTACACTATATCACTTATCTTTATGAAAATATACTCCACGAACAAAACTAATTTAATTAATTGACACTACTGGTCGAGGAATGTGGTATTTTCTCCTTCAAGGATCCATTAAGCCCGAACCAGGACAGAAAGCCACGAATCTGGCCTTCTAGAAGAATCCTCTGTACATGACCTGTAGGAGAAATGGTGCTGCAAGAGATGAGACACGTCCTCGAGTGCCCGCCCATATAGCAAGCATGATACGTGGAGAAGAGAACCGTTGATATACTAACAAGAGAGGCATAGACGGACCAAAGGGAAAGCAGACCGAAAAGAGGGAACTGAAGAACCATGCTGAATTTATGGTTCCACCACCAGGGCAAACGCGCCACATTAATGGCACCATCGTAGAGCTGCGCCCCATTAATAATGTCATCTCAGAGCTATGTCGCATTTAAAGATTCTAACAAAATGAACAATATAGGGAATATGACCTTCACGGAAGCAGGCACGATCTGCCCTCTCGAACTTGTAGTATAAATAATGAGTAATTCTACATACAACCGTGAAGTGCGTAACCGTCGCGTAATCGCTTTGAAAAAGAGTGGGGTCCACTATTAAAAAATTAATTTTTTTCATGTAGGTCCCATGTTTTATTCATTTTTTTCAAAACGATTACGCGGCGGTTACGCAATTCACGGTTGTAAGTATATTTTCTCATAAATAATTGATCCCAAGTACGAGAAAACTCTCTCGGATCTCTAGAATTTTTTATTTATTTACTACACTCTAAGAATATTTACTAACTTAGGCATTGGAGGCTCACCGGTCCCAAGACCGCCCTCTAAAAGCTGCAATATTTTCTACCTTATGCAAGGCTTGTTTTCGAAGACCTGAGTTGTTGGTACTCGGCCCAAAAGTGTGCGAAACACGATATTAACAGTGGCACTATCTGTGAGATAGTAATAGATCTTGCATGTTCTTCTCATGCCTGTGACAACCTATTTCGAACAACTCAGGAGAGAAATATGAGAGAAGTCATGGAAGCAAGGATGAAAACAATGGAGAAATGGGTGACGAAGCTAACTGGTGAAGTGGAAGCACTCCGCAAAGAGAACGCGAACCTCAAGGAATCCCAACGCGAGCAAAATGGTGGGGAGGCTATGACACTGAGCACATGGGATCCCGAAACACGCAAGCGGGACCCAAGAAGGAAGAGGAGCAGAAACACATGCATGACGAACTACGTAGCCTCAAGGGGAAGTACGAGGAAATAGTGTAGAAAGTGGGTACGTCGTCAACGGTGGGCCAGTTGCCCACAAGCATGGGTCTACTCTATACTGAAGAGGTGATGGCATTTCTTTTGCCATCGAAGTTTAGAGTCCCTGCTATGGAGATGTGTGACGGAGGAAGGGACCCTTTCGAGTACCTGGAAACTTTTAGGGCTCACATGATGCTACATGACTTTCCCGGGGAAATTGCTTGTATGGCATTTCCATTAACCCTGAAGGAGTCAGCGCATGTATGGTTTGGGTCACTAGCACCGAAATCAGTGGACAACTCCGGAGAGCTAGCTCGATTGTTTCTGACCCAATTCATGTCCAGTTGGAGAAGGTGACGTTCGGCTGCGTACCTCCTCACTATAAAACAAACAAAGGACGAGAGTCTAAAGTCCTACTTGGCCCGATTCAACAAAGAGTGCATGACCACTGAAGACCAAGACGAGAAGATCACCTTGTTGGTGCTCCTGGGAGGTGTCTGGCCGTGCTCCCAGTTTATGGCAGAACTGGCTAGACAGACTCCCATGACGTTACGGGAATTCATGGACCAGGCTGACAACTTCATCAATGCGGAAGACACTTTTTAAGCGTTGACAGAGCCGCGAAGGAAGGAAATAGAGCGTGCGGAAAGGAAGGGGAATGTCCCAACTAAGGCCAAGCCCCATAAGAAAGGGAAAATGGCTCACAAGAGAAGCGGCGAGAGGAAGTCCCGGCAAAGAGACTTGGGCCACGATACAACTGACCCACGTTCACCATCCAAAAGGAGAACGACGGGGGAACGATGCGCTGCTACTGCACCTACCATCGGTCCACCTCACACAACACCGAAGACTACCTCACCCCGGGAGGCAAGAAGAAATACACGGAATAGTAGAGGCGCTGCCATTCCCCAGCCGGAAGGTAAGAGCATGGGAGAAGGGGAAGGTCGATGGAAAGGAGTCGGGACCGAGGTAACCAACACCAACGGGCGAGCAACCCTTAACTGCTGGCAATAAGGGGGCCACCACCAGGTCCCCCCACTTGCCACCAAGGTAGCAGCTCCTGGGGGAAATTTGAACCATAGCTAGAGGGTTCGTGGGTGGGGGCATCACCTCGTCAGGGAGAAAAGCACATGCTAGGCAGGCCCAATACTACGAAGTATACTCGGCTAAGTATCATTCTGCCAAACAACGAAGGAGTGACCCCACTCTGGTAATCTCGTTCACGGAGGCAGATGAAGAAGGGGTTTTGTAACCCCACGATGACGCCCTAGTGGTCGTTGCAAACTTCACCACCCGTAGAATCTTCATCGACAACGGGAGTTCCGCAAACATCTTGTTCTGGGAAGCCTTCATCAAGATAGGAATTGAGACCTCACAGCTGCTGCCAACCCCCATGCCCTTAAAAGGATTCTCTGAAAGCATTGTCCAGCCAGTGGGAACCATCACGCTATCCGTCCTGGTGGGAAGTAGCCCATGCACGACCCTTGTTATGGTCGACTTCCTGGTGGTGAAAACTCCGTCGGCATACAACGCCATCATTAGAAGACCCACCCTCAATAGCTTAAGGGACATTACCTCGACCTATCATTTCAAAATGAAGTTCTCAACTCCCCAGGGAGTGGGGGAAGTCTGAGGGGAGCAGGTATTGGTGAGGGAATGCTACTTACAAGAGTTGAAGTAGAAAGACGAAGGGCCGACCTTGGATGGCACCGAAGGGACAAAATAGGCCGGGCACCACTAAAAGAACTACGGCAGGCCTCGGTCTACAATTTGCCTTGCCAATGTCTAGGGGGAAGGGATGGTGCGCGGCTTTGGAGAAGAAGATGGGCGATGACCTCCCCAGAGTAGGATTCAGAGTCCTTTAAATTTTGTAACGTCTCTCCACCGAGCTTGTACATTCCTTTTTATTTAATAAAGCAAAACTTTTCAGGACAATGCAAAATATCTACTACACCCTCTCAGATTATCAATAAGGCACCAACAACAAAAAGTGCGGCTAAAGAAATCTACGAAGACAAGGTCATCAACAACTTACCTCCTAGTGGGGCACCATAGGGAAAGGTAGGCCTAAGGGTTGCCTTATCCCTCCTGCGGTGGAGTGCAAGTAAGCGAATGGAGGCCCGAAGATAAAATTCACCTTCCTTGCAGACGTTAACAAGCGGGTGCCGGTCTAGTAACAAACTATTCGAAAACATACCTCCCTATGGGACACTATAGGGAAAGGTCGGCCCTAGGGTGGCCTTATCCCTCCCGTAAAGAATAGCGAGACCAGCCCCGTGGCCATCCCGAATAAACTACCCTAACCTCCGTCACAACACAAAGGTCGGCCTTATGATGAACTTATTCCTCCTGTAGTAGAGAGCGGGTCCTGCCTTCAAGGCGGCCTGAAGAACTTACTCCGACTTGTGTCACGGTGAAGAGCGGTCAGCCAAATTGCTATCTGAACTTACCTCCCTGCGGGATACCAAAAGGGAAAGGTAGGCCTTAAGGTTGCCTTGTCCTTCCCGCGACAAAGTTTGGGTTAGTCCTCAGCTACCCTAATTAGAAAATATACCTTCCTCATGAGTGTCAACAGGCAAGAGCGAATACAGTAATAAACTACCCAACTAACTTACCTCCCCGCGGAATACAAGAGGAAAGGTCTGCCCAAGGGTGACCTTATCCTCCCACGGAGGAGAGTGGGATTGGCCCTTGCGGCAACTAGAAAACTTACCCCGACCTACACTACGAGTGAAGAGTGGGTCTAGCACCAGCCTGGCTAAAAATGTTACATTTCCCTATGATATCAACGAGCGAGAGCTGGTCCAATAACAGATTGCCCAAACAATTTACCTCATTCCAAGACTCAACAGGGAAAGGCCGGCCTAAAGGCGGCCTTATCCATTCCGCAGAGGAGAACGGGTCCTGCCTTCAACGTGGCCTGAAGAACTTATCTCGTCTCCTATCAAGGCAAAATAGCGGACTACCTGAATGGCAGCCCGAAGAAGTTACCTCCTTGGGAAACCAAAAGGGGCCGACTTATTTGAGATAGCCTTATCTCTCCCCAATAGAGTGTGGGTTTAAGTCTTATGACTGCTCGAAGAAAAAAGAATCTATATAAAAGAAACAAAATATCTAAAAGAAACAAAATATCTCAAAAAGGCCACACAAAGCATTAACGAGCAAGGAAAAGGTAGAGACAGTGCAACTGGATACACAAAATACTAGAAAATGTGGACACAATACAACAAGGAAAATGCAGGGAAGGTACAACCGAATACACAAAATTGTTTTATTAATTATGCAGGATTACATGGAACAAATTACATCATAAAGTCGCAAAGCTACAAGGAAATTATTACATCACAAAGTCACAAAGACTACAAGGAACAAATTACATTCCGATGTCGCAAAGTTACAAGGAAATAATTATTACATCACAAAGTCACAAAGACTACAAGGAAAAAATTACAACATGAATTGCAGAGCTACAAGGAAATTATTACATCACAAAGTCGCAAAGCTACAAGGAACAAATTACATCAGAAAGTCGCCGAGCTACAAGGAACAAGCTATGCACATGTAACGCCCCAATGGAAAGTCCAAACCACATGGCCTATACTCTAAAAGGACTAGTCAATGATACAATTTGAGCCCTATTGGAACCTTATAAAGAGCAATAATCACATTGGAAAGCCCAAACCATATGACCTATATTCTAAAAGAACTAGTCAATGATACAATTGGAGTCATATTGGAACCTTATAAAGAGCAAGAACTTCTCATTACCAAGCAATGTGGGATCCCATACACCACCTACTCTTATCCATATCATATGGGGTATCACAATCTACACTCCTTAAATTCCCGACGTCCTTTTCAGGCCTGTCCATTGCAGGTGGTATGGCTCAAATTCCACATCTCTGGTTGAGATAAGTTCTGATATCATTTGTAACGCTCCAATGGAAAGCCCAAACCACATGACCTATACTCTAAAAGGACTAGTCAATGATACAATTGGAGCCCTATTGGAACCTTATAAAGAGCAATAATCCCATTGGAAAGCCCAAACCATATGACCTATACTCTAAAAGAACTAGTCAATGATACAATTGGAGTCACATTGGAACCTTATAAAGAGCAAGAACTTCTCATTACCAAGCAATGTGGGATCCTATACACCACCTACTCTTATCCATATCATATGGAGTATCACAATCTACCCTCCTTAAATTCCAGACGTCCTTTTCAGGCCTGTCCATTGTAGGTGGCATGGCTCAAATTCCACATTTCTGGTTGGGATAAGTTCTGATATCATTTGTAACGCTCCAATGGAAAGCCCAAACCACATGGCCTATACTCTAAAAGAACTAGTCAATGATACAATTGGAGCCCCATTGGAACCTTATAAAGAGCAATAATCCCATTGAAAAGCCCAAACCATATGACCTATACTCTAAAAGAACTAGTCAATGATACAATTGGAATCACATTGGAACCTTATAAAGAGCAAAAACTTATCATTCCCCAGCAATGTGGGATCCCATACACCACCTACACTTATCCATATCATATGGGATATCACAATCTATCCTCCTTAAATTCCCGACGTCCTTTTCAAGCCTGTCCATTGTAGGTGGCATGGCTCAAATTCTACATTTCTGGTTGGGATAAGTTCTGATATCATTTGTAACGCTCCAATGGAAAGTCCAAACCACATGACCTATACTCTAAAAGGACTAGTCAATGATACAATTGGAGTCCCATTGAAACCTTAAAAAGAGCAAGAACTTCTCCTTCCCCAGCAATGTGGGATCCCATACACTACCTACTATTATCAATATCGTATGGGGTATCACAGCACAAGGTCACATAAGACCACACGGGTTACAAGAAGGAGAAGTGTTCAAGTGCTCGATCTAAACCGTAAAATGGCCGAAGACCTCGCTGTTCTCAAACCCAAGGAAACCAAACAGTAAGCTGCAGGTAGGGGCAGAACTAGGTTTTGGTGCGTGGGGGGCAATTAGCAAAGTGTATCGTATGCAAGGGGAAACGGTAACCAACATTTAAGATAGCAAAGCATGTCACCAACATTTAACATTAACCATATAAGATAGTTATCTAGGCACAACTAAATTATTCAAGCCACCAATCTAAACCTCTCACTTGAGCTCCATTGGACTTAAGTGAATGATAAAAATTAAGATAGAAATAACTATGTGAGACTTGTTGAGACAAACAATAAAAATTAAGTAAACAAACGATAAAAATTAACTATGTGGTTTTATCTTTGCCTTAACTCCTTATTATTAATTCGATTGTAGTACATATGTACTTACTAACAAAACTAATCCAAATTAATAAATTAGCTAGTGGAAGACTTGAAAATAAAAGTGTAAATAAATAAGAAAAATGAGATTGTAGATTTACCAAATAGCTTATAAAAAGTGACCAAGATATTTTCTTGTATTTTACGAGATGTGAAAAAAATGAGAATGTGAGATTTTGTTAATGACAAAAAATAGGTGTGAGTATGAAATTTTTTTGAAAAACTAAAAGAAATCTAGACAACTGAGTATTAAGTAAGATTTTTGAAAATGCTTTGGGGGACAAATTATCTTTATATTAGGAAATCTTTAAAAAACCATATACTAAAACAAGTTTTTAAAAACTATCCCCCCCCTCCCCATAAGCATCAATGTAGGTCAGCCCTTGGTTGTAGACCACATTTCTGGGTGAAAGAAATGAGTTTGGGGTCTGTAGTTGTCTGTGTTTTAAACAGGACAAGCATTTCTTGAAGCAACAACGAAGACAGCACCAAGAATCAAAACATCTCGGAGCTAATTTCTAAGCTGAGAATCGCTTTTCAGACGAATGATGGCCACCACGGAAACCAAGCCATTCACCACTGTGACAAAAGCACTTTTCCACTGTGACCAACCAATCAGTGAGTTCAGAGCAGGCAGTGCCCATGAAGAAGAGTTTTGAAGTTGAGTCCCGTAAGCAAAAAGGGGAGAACGAGGAAGTTCAATAAGCAAAAGGGCGAGAACGAGAACAAAGGGTCTAGGACCCCAACAACGAAGGAGAGGGGCGGTTCCGCCCTCCAACGCTCGACCGCCACGACCAACAACGACCTGAGTGCCACCAGAGGACCTGTCGCCCACTAGGGTGTGAAGGATTCATCAGAACCATGACGGATAGAAGAAAAATAAACAAAGGAACTTTGGAAGAAATGCAAGGCAAGAAAAGGAACTAGAAACTCAAGCAGCAAAACGAGAGTAATAGAATCAAAGAGAAAGGCAGAAGTGAGTGTAGTGGAATTTCTAACTGGGAGCAGGGTCCTTATATAGGCGGGTGGACGCTTGGCCTATCAAGCCGTCATAACTCCACGAATCACCATAAGTCGCCATGTGTTTCCAGAGAACCAGAATCCCTTGATTATTGCAACCGATGCAGAGCATATTTGTTGATATGACATACAAAGTTAATGCTAGTTAAGAATGGAGCTATAACGCAGAAAGCGAAAGGACACCATTTAATGCGAAAACTTAACTGGCACTGCGTCGCCACATACAAAAAATACGAACGATCACTCAGCATGCGACCAGGAAAGCCGTGAACTTCATACAGTGTGAATAAAGGGAAAGATAAGAAGAATTCTTCCCAGACTCATCCAGAAAGAATTAGCGGGGTAACTATAAGGGATTTATTCCTATTGGTTAGAACTCGCTGAGTTTCTAACCCTTACTCGGCCCGAGGGAATTGAATAGTCAACAAGGCATGTTAGCCTAACAATGTGTGATTGCGTTTAGAACCCAAAAATTTGAACAATAAAAAAACGAGGGAAGAAGAGAAAGAAGGGAAGAATCAAACAACAGCAGGCAAAAAATCAGTCGCAGCAGCTAAACGCTCCAGTTTGTCTCCTTAAAAACTTGTGTGAATTCTATTTTACTAACGTAATAATTTTCTGTAGTGTGAAGATCGACTAGTTCCAATGGACAAAAGTCAACTCCACTAAACGAGAACTCCATCAACAACAACTTACCTCCCAGCGAAGCAAAAATGAAAAGTAGGCCTAAATCGTTGCCTTATCCCTCTCGCAGAGGAGTGCGGGTTGACCCTTAGCCACCCGAAGATAAAATCTCTACCAACAAAATCTTCATCAGCAGAATCTCCATCAATGAAGCAATGGACGCCAACAGGGTAGGCTTGGAAATTTCAAAGGCTTGGTCGGACACGGTCGCCCAAATAATGATAAAAATGACCGCCACGTTCTAAGAATGGCTATCCACAGAAGAGAAACAAGCGTAGCATGACTGGCTAGCAGGGTAGGTAGGGGCTTTGAGGACCCCTTTACCTCATTTCCTCGGGCCGGTCACTCAACGACAAAAGAAGAAAGGAAAAAAGTAGCAAAGGTGAAGGCATGGCGAGCCAAGATATGAGCATTAGTCAGTATATGTATGTGTACAAGCCGCTGAGCAACAAAATGTGGATACATGTGTAAGAAAAAAAAGGGAGTACAACGAAACATATAAGAAAAAAGGGGGAGTACAACGAAACAAAGAAAGACTTTAGTCTCGGCACCGGGAGCAAGGGTGGTCGGCCCAGCGGTAGCAGGAGCTAGGTTGGTCAGCTCAGCAGCAGTAGGAGCAAAGCTAGATGGCTCCACTAATGCTGGTGCAGTCGTGGCTGGATCAGGAAAATCAATCGGCATCTATTTCCTTCCCAAATCGGTTGGATTCAAAGGATGCTTCACTAGTAGGGATATCACCAAGCACAAGCCTCTGAAGGTACTTGGTGAAAGATCTCGAATGCAGCTTTGGATTCCCTAACAGAAATAACCGCATTGATTTGCAGCCTTTAGCCACCTCGTGTCCCCATTCCTTGTCACAAAGTGTTGGGAACCACCTTACTTGCCTTTGTAAAGAGAGGGTGGCGTCTCAAAGATTTTGATTCAACTCCTTCAACCGGTCCTTCTCTTCCTGCATTCGGGATGAGTCATCCTGAAGACTTTGGTTGAGCTGCTCCAATTGGGTCTTCCCCTCTTCCCACTTTTGCTTATACTTCCGCTGGTGATTCTCCAACTTCTTCAATCTCTTGTGCTCTTCTGACAAATCGACCCTCGTCTTCTTAAGTTCAAGGTTTAATTGTTCCCTCTCCTCCCTATCGCCACGAGAACAGTCCAAGCTCTCTTGAGCGGCCGCTTCCTAGTCTTCCACGTTGAAAGTCACAAGCTGATAAGTACCCTGGCGACATAAAGGAAAGACTGAGAAAAAGGGAGGAAGTAGGAAAACAAAAGTAAGAGGCGGGAAATGAACAATCAAACCTTATGGAAGAAAGCATACATGCATTCAATAACCTGGCCAATAGTTTCCTCCCGACTCCCCTCCATGGCTAGTTAGGACAAAGACGGAAGGGCCTCTGCAAGACTCGCGAATATAGGAAGTTCCCCAGAGTCCTCTACAGGAGCAAGTGGGTCCTCACTTAAACTCCCAGGGTGGGGGCTGATTGCAGCATCCGGAGGAAAGTCGTCTGCCGATGGGTATTCAACTCGGGTGAACAGTTCCTCATGCGGACCCTCATCGGTTGTATCACCTACAGAATCGCCACCTTCAAAAGACTCCACCTAGACAAATGGATCGATGACCAGACTCCTCGAACCATTGTTGGCCTTAACAAGAGAATTTGCAGCAGGATTCATTGGACACCTGAGGACTACAATGTATGGAGGAGATTTACCTCCTATGTAATCTTCTACCTCCGCACGGTTGCTAGAAGAAACCTCCACCCCTCATTGGTTGCCTTAATAGAGTGACTCCCGGCGGCTGAATGGGACGAAGAAGGAGGAGAGATCTATGAAGAAGAATGATGTCCCTCACTAGGAGGGGAAGACGCAAAAATACCTTGGAAGAGGGCACCCATCTCGGCCTCATCCCCGAGCGCCTCATCAATCGTTGTCGGGAGAGGCACCACGGGAAAATGCCTACCTGTTTGCTCGCCACAACCGGCGCCAGGACCACCACAGTAACCGAACGGCTAGCTCCTGCAGTAAAGGGTCTCGAACCCTAGGAGGTAGTCCATCCTTGGCTTGAACATTCTCCCGATGGATTTTCTTCCCCTTATCCGGCTGAGGAGTATCTGAGGAAAGCTTCCGAAGCAGAGCAATTTGGGGCCGCATAAAAGTCGGCCTATCATCAGAAGGAAGGTGTCCTAGAGGAGGCAGAGAAATCCTTAGACTTACCTCAGAAAGGAGGACCTCGGAGTGAACGCCGTCGGGGTGTTTTTGCACCCATTCCCACATGATTGCAAGACGCTTCGCTTCATAAGTAGTGGTCGTCGGACGCACGTCCTTATCTTCCAGAATGTGAAGATAATATGTGTGGGTAATATATATTTTTTAGTGAATCTAACACTTCAATATTTAATTAGAATACTGTGAAATGTGAAGTTAGTTTAAATACTCATTTATTTCATAAGCTTAAATAGATTGGAAAGAAATGAATTCAATTTTAATCATTTAATAATTTGATATCAAAATTTGATTTTTTGTTTACTATCTTTCAGGAAATCCATATCAAAATTTTTTTTGATTGCACAATCATTAATAATCGATCTTAACATGATGATAAAAGGAGATGGAAAAAGAAAAATAATCCCGAATCAAAAGGGTGTTTAATTTAAATATGACGTTGTGATCCATACTCTTTTCCTTTTGTATATGTATTAACATAGTGCATGCAGTTAAGGTAGTCAAGGAGATTGGAAGTGCATATAATATATATAGACGTATACATGATCTTACTTCAAGAATGAAGCCCAAATACATTATATGTTATTAATCAAATACAGTATTCTAGGCATTGATTGCCCTATAAGCAAAAGCAAACAAATTCAGAAACAAGAGTACTACTACTGTCATGACCTCAACCTATAAATAGGCCCTTTCCATGCTACATTCTCCTTACCAATTAGTTGAAGATACTCTAATTAAAAGCCATCTACCTTATGAGTCCTTAGGCCTTGCTACTTTCAATCATCTAGCTAGCATATCATGGGTGTAATCACTTCTACAGACGACTTAACTTCCCCAATCCCTCCATCCAGATTGATCAAAGCCCTGGTCCTAGATTCTCACAACCTCATCCCAAAACTCATGCCACAAGTTGTCAAGAGCATTGATTACATTCAAGGCAATGGAGGCCCCAACAGCATCAGGCAAGTCAATTTTGCTGTAGATATTAATTATTAAGCAAGCTAGTTGGAAAATATATAATATTACTCATGTATCTTTACAATTAAACATTAAAAGCTCAGGAATTATTTCATTGAATTAAGGATAAGATGATGAATACCCTTGATGATGATGATGCAGGTAGCCCTGTTCGCTCCATTAAGAATCGAATTGATAAGGTGAACGAAGATAGCTACTACTACAAGTGCATAGTGATCGAAGGTCGCAGTAAAAATAAGATGACAACAAACTACCATAGCAAGGGTGACATTATGATCACGGAAGAGGAAATCAAGGCTGGACTATAGTTTGGCATGGAGAAATGTGTTCATGTACTGTTTCTTTTTGCCTCTTCAAATAAAGACACTCTCATAAAACAAAGAAGTTTGGCTTTGATGTTGGCAAAATAGTTCATCTGGTTTGTGTTGTTGTTTCGTGCTATATTCCTAAAGCATTTCTCTTCTACAAAATGTGTTAATAATTTTGCCCCCTCTCGGTTTGTATCAGACGTCTGATGGGCTTTCATGCTAGGCCATTTTGACTTCATTAATTATGGCCCATTTTGAAGTCATTGCGATAGCCAATCTCCTTGATTAAAGGAGCTAGTTGTATTTTACAACGGAGAAGAGAAATACCAGGTCTATATAAAAATTTTATATTAAAGAAATTTTACTTTATTTAATGATCACATTAAGACCTTCCTGATTTTATTTAATATACTACGTTAAATTCTATCTTATAGTAAAAAGAACTTTATAAGCTAATAAGACAAGTTAGTATAGGCCATGCATTTCTCTAAAAAATATCCATACAAATCTACAGATCAAAGTCAGTCGTGCTGGACAAGATGGACATAATGAACAAGGTCATCTTGTCTCCGTGATAGATGTAACAAATTCACATATTAAGTCTAGTTGCCCATATATAGCTATAATACTAATAATCAATAGGCTATTAGAAAAGAGATTCTACAAGATAAATCAACAAACTAATGTGGATTATGTTGACCGTTTCTCATGAAGGCCGTTTGTGAGAATGAGTCTCTCGCTTAGGAGTCCTTAAAGTGGTCCACCACTCTTATTCATCACGTTCATAACTGACCCCATGAAAATCGGAGCACGTGGGACACGTAACACTGAAACTTGATGGAGGCTTCGGCTATAAATACAGTGTTTAGTCCCCAGACTCACTCACTCAATTCCTTTCAGTCTTACACCATCTAAATAGAGTGGAGAAGAGTTTGGAAGTACCAAACACAGTGAGAAATGCAACAAACCAGTGAATAGCATCAATGACTGGAGGTATTGTTCTTGGCATTAAAACCTGTTGATTCTTGTTTCTAAAGTGTTATTCCGCATTTTAGAATCGTTTTTAGTCTAATAGATTAATGTAGTATTTTATATTATAAAATTACTTTTATTCTAAAGTATATTTAGTGTATCATATGAAATTATGTCAGTATGTATGTTTATTTTGTGTAATATCTTTGTAGTTGTCGTTGTTCTTGGAAAGAATAGAGAGAGGAATCATATTCTTTACAAAATGGACAAAATGATTCCTATTCATGTGCAGCCCATAACAATTGGAATAAAATTAACTATCAAGAGTAGCGAGAGTAAAAAAATATACTCTATGTGTGATGCCTCCAACCTCCGCTTGGGATGGAACAGAGACTTTGAGTGTCGGGACATGTAACACAAGGTTACATACCCCCATACATGACAGTTAATATGTAATGCATCCTATAAGTGCAACTAGCAGTATGCAATAATCTCAGCGGAATAAGGGTGATTAGTTATAACTCGTGTCAGAATGGACTAAAAACATCCCAATAACATAAATAACCATAATAAATTCAAACTTAAGGATTACATTTCCTTAATACAAAATACTTAATCCAAGTTCTATGGTTAGATCAACTATTTGATATGCTCTACAGTATGAAGAGTCAATGCTTATGAGCATGAAAATTATTTTTAGTCTTTGTTCAAGGTTCGGCTCCTCTTCAACCATCTGCATCAAACGACCCATCATGTTCATCCTCTATCGGTTCTGTCACAACTTCTATCATTTCGGGGGGAATGATAATGGTCCCACAAGGGATGAGATTTACTTGAAATCTCAATAAGTTAAACAACCAATTTGCATAGAGATAAATTATGCATGAAAAATGATAAATACGAATTGCATGAAATGTAGAAAAATGTGCATGTGTCTCCCATCCAAATTCCTCAACTTTTTTAGAAAAATCTTGATGCACTTTCACTTTCAGATAACATTTCATACTTCATTGCTTTAAATAATATAACATTTTAATGTTTATTAAAGCCATTGTTAACATACATTTGGTAGCAACATGGTTCCCCATATATACACCATGAGCACCTACCAGTGACCATAACACAACTCATGTTGGCACTATGTCATTATCTACAGACATCGTTCTCAATACAGTGATAATATAACATAACATCATCATAACATCATACACCCACTAGTATTAGGTGTCATAATATATGATTTCGCTCTGGCATTCTTTAAAAAAAACACATTCGAAGCCTGTTGACTGTTCTTCATCAACTTAGGGGTTACCACTCCATTCTTACTCACTCCAGAGTGGACAGAGGAGTTCCACTAGGATAATTCCTCATCCTAACCTTTGGGGTTGTGAAAAAACTCATTTTCATGTAATGCTTGAAAAAAGTGTTTCACGACGTGTGCATATACAATAAGCTTTTCTAGTAAAAATGACATTTATAGGTGCATTATGCTAAAATGGTAAGAATATCACTTTTCATGTAAATATACACTCAATGTATCATATGACATGATATTTTATGTTCAAAGTAATAATTGAAACAAGAATGAGGCATTCTCAATAATTCATAAATAATTTATCAAGGTATAAGTTTAGAGGCCAATTTATAAACTTCCAGAGTAATTGAGAAATAATATCATAGCAGCATAAATCAAGTGTATACTAAGTTAGGATTAATACTTCTATGGGTGATGTCTAAAATCAAAGGCTTCAAAACTGGGTATTTATAAAAATACCCATAGACCCTCAAAATTTGCCGTTAAGAACCTAAATTTTCACTAATTGTAAAGGAACTCCAAATTTAATAAAAATTCATGAACTTCATATTTTTGGCATTCTAAAACTATTTATGCCCTTGGATTTATGAAAATCAAAGTGAAACTTTCCCAAATAGTCCCAACTTATGGCATGCACTCTAGTTGATGCCTATGTGTATTTTCAACTATTGGTTACTATAAATGCATGCAATTGAGATTTTCTTTAATCACAAATGATCATTAAAATCTTTAATGACATAATGAAGACTAATTCTAGGATAATAGAGTTCATCCCAGCACTTAATCATGGCTAAGATATCCTTGATATCTACTTCATTTAAACCGATCCATTCTTGATGATCAAAACAAGATAGATTCAAAATCTCTCATGGCATGCTTCTAACCACAATTTAAACCTTCCATAATCATGTTAATATAATAATGAATCATATCAAACCATGCTTAAGACATGCCATAGCTAAATTCCCACTTAAAAACATTTAATTAATCAAACCATCCCTTAATTGACTTGGTTTTGATTTAAGCATGATAACCTTCTCAAAACTCACCCAAATTTCGTACCAACACATGGAAACAAAGCTTGACATGCTAACTAAGATCAAAAGTAAGAAAACTTACAAATTTTTTGCTCTTCCAAGCACTCAAGATAGCCTTACACAAGAACACTCAAGAACTCATCAAGAACTCACTCAGCTTCACTCTTTTGATCTCTAAGAGGGGGAAGTACTCTTCAAGGCTCAAGAGGAAGCTTGGAGCTGATGTGTGGAGGAAATTAGGGGGTAAAGGGGCCTTTTATAGGAAGCCAAAGGGGAGGGGACATTGGCTAGGTCCAAGGGGTTTTATGGAAGATGGTGTATGAATCTAAACTTTCCAGATTTGCTTCCATCACTCTGTGTCACCTTTACAGAACTAAATAGTGCCCTAAACCACCATGATTTTACTTCTATGGTTGCTACGTTACTCCTATGGGAGCTGGCCAAGTCGTGGGGTAGAGGAAAGGGGAGAAAAATCATCGAAAACCACTCAAGGGGTCTTGACAGGTTCAATTAGTTTTTCTTGGGCATATTTGATCATTGTCTTGACTTATCCCTTTTAATCATCATTATGACTGATTTGAGTAGGAGCAAGGCCACTTATTGAAGACTTTTTATGGTGGTAGAAGGTGGAAAGTTGGCTGCCAAGTGATCATAAATATGCAGCCCGAAATAAGGTGTTGAAATGGAGGTGTTTTGCTGAAATTTTCAAGATGCCTTCTACAGTTTGTGTCCTCTTGAGCAAGGGAAATAGTGGCCTAAAACCACAATGATTTCTTCCCTGCTATGGCTAAAATGGTCCTACAGTGGTGGTCAGGTCGTGGGGCATGGTTTGGTTGACAAAAAGTTCATGTAATCCTCCCTTGCAACCGGCGGGTTCACATAGCTTCAATTTAACAGATTTTTGTTAAGTTTCGATTTTGGTTAGTTTTGGGTGGAAAAATTTGAGTTAAAACTTTCATGATGGTCATGGGGCCCCTTAGGGATTAGGTGGTGAAGAAGATGGCGTGGGTGGTGGTTCAAACCATGGCAGATGGTTGGTTCAAATTCAATCCAAACGGCTACAACTCAAACTAAACCAAGGTGCACCTGGTTTGGTTCTTTGGACTGGTTTGCGCAAGTAATTTCGTCCAAGGCTTAAACTTGATTTAGGAGGGCCTCAAGAGGTGCTTAAGGACCATATTACCCTTGAGGAAAAATGACAAAAATGTTGGGCCCAAAGGCAAAACAGTCCAAGCATTACAAAGGGCAATGCACAAAACCGATTAAAGCATGGTTTGGGCTTGTTATGTCATTTTTCTTAATGACATGTGGGATGGTTTAGCTAGGGTATTAACATGCTCTAATCATGATTTAAGGGAGTATTAATTTAAATTAAAAAGTTTAAGAAAAGATTAAACTCAATTAAGTTTCAAAGTATAGTTTAAAGTCCACTAACCTCAAGTATGATGGTTAATAGCCTTAGCTAATTTTCAAAACTTAATTTGGGTAATTTGGGTAATTTGGTTATGATTTGGGTTTAAGGAAACCAATGGTATAGTGTATTGGGCTTTCAAGTTGAATAGTAAAATAAACCCAAACGTGACTTTGGACTTTGTGGGCTTAAAAGGGCCAAGTGGGTGGGTTAATGGCCTAAGGGATATTGGGCCAGGCCCATGGATGCTCTAAGGTCCTAAAAGCCTCACTAAATTCGCTAATGGGCTTTCTTTTCTAGTCATTAGCTTAACAGTACTATGTGCCAAGATTAAGGCTAACCTTACCATCAACCCTAATGTAAGTAATAACCCAAAATTATAAGCCTAATCTAGAATGTTTAAGGGTTGATCTAATGGTTAATTAAGCAGGGTGTTACACTACATGCAAGTTTAGGATTGATGTGGATAATTTAATTTTTAGCTCAAGGCTTATAGTAGTAGAGCTTAAATAATAAGCGTTATTATTAAAACATTATTTACTATTTGGGAATCATATGTCTAAAATACTTTCAGACTTGTTACATTCGCTTGGAAACAAATTTAAAAAGTATTTTTTGAGATAGAAATGATAAAAAAAGGTCATTTGATTTCTTAAAGATCATGATTATGTCCTTGATAGAAATAAAATTTTATAATAAAAAAAGAGGAAAATAATTTAATAGATGTTTTAGTTAAGTATAATGAAAAAAAAATCCCTATAATGATGCCTAAGTTGAATGGCAATACAATTATGCATAAGCCAAGCACAAAGTTGTAATTATATAAAAATTATATAGGTATTTTCGCCCCTCGATGGTTTTAAAAATGCAACTACCTTCCATAATATGTGAAAAAGTACGTTTGAAGAAAATTTGATGTTTTTCCTAAAATACACTTTTGAACTTTTTTATATTAAAAAGTAATTTAATTTGTGTCAACCTAGCAACCCAATTTTATTACTAAAGTGTTTTTAAGACTATTTAAACATTTTTTAAGCCTCTTAGCGAAACCCCAAACATACCTCAAGTATTAGCTCAAAAAACCAAAGAATTGGATTATCCGTGTTTTGTAAGTATTTTATACATGATGTTTATATTCAAAGATTAAAATAAATTAATCATACATACAAATTTTATATTTATTTCTTATAACAATTGATGAACTTGCCTATACCATCCTTTATCCTTAGATAAGTTATAAGTCTCAGTGACCATTTCATTCACTTCTTATTATTTTTAATTACATAGATTTCGCTATATGAGTGATATTCGCCTAAAATATATATACCGATAGTTTTGTCTCTCTCTTCTTCTTCTTCTTCTTCTTCTTTTTTCTCCCTGCAAAATAAAATAGCAAGAAGCCTTCTTTTTTCTGTCCATTATGAGAGACCTTGAGTATCCGTACGTAAAGCTCAAGTTTCCGCACAACTTAACTCGGGGGATATTTGGAAATGATTTTTATCAAATCGCATTTCATTTCTTATCCAAATATTATTTAAATACAAATATTTTCAAACTAATCATTATATATTTTTCAAATTAATCATTACAAATTTCTCAAAATTTGAAATTTCAAATAAAAAATAATGTTAACTTTTTAAAATTTCAAAAAAAAAATAATATTAAAAAAATTAGATTCAAACAATATTTTAACTTTATAATATTTTTATTCAACTTCTTCTCTCATTTGTCAAAACCCAATAAATACTAAATTTAAACAATCTCACTACTATTCACAAACCATTTTACGTACTACTATTCACAAAATTCTCATCTCATCTCATTCCCCAAAAATCTTCTTAGATTAAAAGCCATATTCCAATTTCCACCGTGGTTGCCAACTGTTTATGGATTTTGCTTGCACTTCAAGAGATCAAGGATCTCCACTGGTTGAGAGATTCATTAGATTTGATTTGAATAGTGAGTTGAGATGATATAATAATCCTGAACCGAAATGTTGTTTAATTTAAATACATTGTTGAGATCCATATTGTTGTGCTTTTGTATATGTATTAACATAGTGCATGACGTTAAGGTGGTCAAGGAGTTTGGAAGTGCATATAATATAGACGTCTTCGAAATTACTTCGAGAATAACTCCCCCAATACATTATATATTATTAAGCAAATGCACTCCAGGACATGATTACCCTACAAGCAAAAGCAAACAAATTCGGGAGCAAGAGTAGCACCATCATAATTTCAACCTATAAATACCCTTTCCATACTACATTTTCCTTACCAATTAGTTGAAGATTGTTCAAGCTCTATACTCATAATTAAAACCCGTCTTCCTTAAGAGTACTCCAGGCCTTCCTACTTTCAATTCTCTTGCTAGAGAGGATATCATGGGTGTAATCACTTATCCAGACGACTTAACTTCCCCAATCCCTCCATCCAGATTGTTCAAAGCTAGCCTTGGTCCTTGATTCTCACAACCTCATCCCAAAACTCATGCCACAAGCTGTCAAGAGCATTGATTTCATTCAAGGAAATGGAGGGCCCGGCAGCATCAGGCAGGTCAATTTCGCTGAAGGTATTAATTATTAAGCAAGCTAGATAGCAAATATATAATATTACTGATGTATACTTACAATTAAACATTAAACGCTTGAGATGTATTTCATTGGATTAAGGATAAGATGATGATGATGACGACGGTGATGCAGGTAGCCCTTTCAGCTCCATTAAGAACCGAATTGATGAGGTGAATGAAGAGAGCTACTATTACAAGTACACAGTGATCGAAGGTGATGCGTTGGAGGAGAAGCTGGAATTCATTGTTCATGAGGTCTAGCTTGAGCCAACACCAGAGGGTGGCAGTAAAAATAAGATGACAACAAACTACCATACCAAGGGTGACATAGTGATCACGGAAGAGGAAATCAAGGCTGGCAAGGAAAAGGTCCTGGGCATGTACAAAATTGGGGAAGCCTACCTGCTCCAAAACCCTGATACCTATGCTTAACTTGATGGTGTAGTGTATGCCTTTGTACGTTTGTCTTTAATGGCCGGCACGTAGCCAACCGCTTGATAATAAGTCTCTATCACTAGTGTTGTAGAGGCATGGTGAAATCTGTTCATGTATAGTGTAACGCCCGTCTTTGTGTTGGGACTTTTTATAAAATGATTTTAGAAAAAAGGACAGGAGTTACCATTCGATTTAAAACATTTTGCTTCCATACCCAGGGTGCAAGACTCTACGTTATAAAATAAAATGTGTTTTGAGAATAAAATAAGTTTACAGCATAAAACATTAATTCTTTAAATAAAAAGGCCTCTCATACAATTAAAACTTCATGCCTAGACTTCCGTACTCTTTCCCTTGGCCCGTGTCTGTCCTGACGCGTACTACTCATTTGGTTCCTTGAGGGGGGGAGTGGTATACATAAAAACTAAAATGAGTCGATGACTCGTAAGCACTTCATACAGTTAAAATATACTAACATAGGTTTTCATTCATGCATTCATCATGCTATACATATTATACATACATGCACACGTGCATTCTTTGAAAACATCATTGAACGGAATTTTTCTTTAAAAAGGGCTTTATTTTCGTAAAACGTATCTCCCGTAAGTGCCTTCACTTCTTCAAGAGTGCGATGCATTCATACATTCATTCTTATCATTTTCATTGGCTAGTACACACTGTTACGCTCCGTGTGTTGGGGTTAGCGATCTTCCTTTGGACCCGGACTCTGCCCGTGGCCACGGGTTGGGAATCCCTTTTCAATCAGGGGGCAACACTGGGTGCATTACCAATACTACTTACCCGGCATTACAATCTGCCTATTCATTGGTATCCTTTCCATTCATTCATGTGGCCGTTACGTATTTTCATACAGTAAACATTCATTTCATTCAGTCCTTTCTTTTCAGTTCAATCCTTTTCATTTAGCAGTTCTTTCATGGGAAAACATCATTTAAAAGCATGGGCTTAAACATCGTCTTTCATGGCATCCATAAGCATCAGTTCATGGCATCCACAAAATATCGGTTCATAGGGACCTTTAAAACAACATACATAAAAGCCTCAACATTTCTTTTTTTAGAAAATACATATAATAGATATAACGTATAATCATCCATTCACATGCATACAATTAATACTTTTGGGTGCATAAAAAGGGGCTGCCAAGGAGGGGCCTTTACATACTTATACCTTTGAACACTTAACATGCTTTCGTAAAAACATCGTTTCATAAGGAATTGTAAAGGAAAATCGTTTCGTTTTTATTTTCGTATATTTTAGAAAACTCTAGAAGAGTATGAACATAATACTTACCTGGGCTCCATGCTACTTTCATATCATGCAGTTCGTTCATGTGCGTGTCGGATGGCAACCTACATGCATACACATAACCTTGACGTCATTCTCTATCTAATGCATAAGCAACTTAAACTATAAATAAAGCTATACAGCTATACTTCACTTGAAACACTCTCCTTCTATCCCGTACTCTTACATGCCCTTTACTATGCTAAAACCTTCAGGTTTCTCCTTAAGGTCACTATCTCTTCCAAACACGACATTCTACTTTGAGTGCTCACCCACTAAAGTGAACCCATGATTCACCTTAGGATTTAGACACTAGGACCTTCGTCTTACTCTTCCTAATAGCCACATTCCGACGTATGATTCCGACCGAAGGAATCAAGCATCCCAATCCTAGACAATACACCCGTTACTGCCTTAATGCATCTGAGCTCACACTACTCCTCATTCCCATCCATACACGCCACACGGCTCTAAGCCAACACTAAGGCTTAAGCACCGTGTAATCGTGCTTAGGATAGATTACCCATTACATATGGTGAATCTGTCCGACACATGTGTCTCACCAGATTACACATGTACCTCACCCCTTTATCACTTAAGACCAACATATAACACGTTGATCACATGCCCGTAGGGACAAGCGCCATACTTTGATACCAACCTTCTCTTAACCCGGATAGTATGACTCTTCACGCTACCCGTCCCTTTTGACAGTTCATCCCAACACTTAATACGACAAGACTCCGTTCACAACTACGCCTTACGTCACGTCATATAGCTCGAGACTACTCCCAAGCTACACCGTGACCGTGTCACGTCACCCAACATTCTGCTACATCAACTCCTAACTCATCATGAGTACGGTCCTTCACGTACTCCTGTTACATCGTGACATCTCGTCACGTTCTTGCTACGACATTCCTACACTAGCTCCTCACCCATCACAAGCACAACTGTCCGTAACCATGTCACTTCGTGATATTCCCCAATCATGCTTCTGCTGTACACTCTTATACATGTTCTGCTACTTCACCCATACTCCCAGCCATAAGTCCAACACGGTGACACCTGTCACCTCAGACTACAGGCCACGTCTTAAACCTCGAGACACTGTTCCACAGTTCTCGACACTACCCATCACGCTCTATGCCCATCAACCACACAATCATCCATATCTCTACAACACGCCACACAGTGTGTCGCTTCACCTCATGGAGTACACTTCACGCGTACTCCCTTCACACACGCTACAACCCATCACCATTACAATATACACGCCAAATGGTGCCTCACTCTATCACATGGAGTACACTCCACGTGTATTCCCTTCATACACGCTACGCCACACAGAATACACTCAGAGTGTACTCTTCTCATTCCACACTACGACAGGAGGGTATATTTTATATATACTCTCCTTATCCCACACAATGTCACGTCACTATTACAACACATAATCCACAAATCACATTACACAGCACAGTCCACAACACTTCACATCGCACTTCCTAACTATGCCCAACACTTCACTACACAGCACATCACAATATAGGGAACTCCACAATACAAACAGCATAGTCCACAACCTAATCAACTAACAAATAACATAATTAACGAGGGATAAAGGGTTATACCCTCGACGGGATAACCCATGTGTTGCTCGCTGGTCGTCACAGTTGATGACATCGGAAGGGTCGTACGTGGCAGTTAACCAACGTACAATGGCTGTTTAGGCATTTGGATAGCTAAGTGTGGTCTTGGAAGGGCTCATGGTGGCCTCGTGCTAGCGGTGAGGGGCAGAACATGGCATATCTAGCCGTGTACAGTGGCGATTAGCCACGTGCAGTGGTTGTTTTGGCCACTGAAGGTGGCTAGAGGTGCGGATCTAAAAGGGCCTGAGCATGAAGAGGCTTGGGAAGACCTTGGCAAGGTGGTGGTGGCGTCGGTAAGGTGGTGCGATGGCTCTACGGCGGCGGATCTAACTTGGTGGTGGAGGAACGGCCCATGAGAGAGTGAGAGAGAGTGGGGGAGCTAGGTGGCTCGGCTGGACATGGGGGTGGCTAGGGGAGGTCACCGGTGGGAGGAGAAGCCTTTGGTGGTGGTGCAGTGGCCGTGGGAGGAGGAGCTCATCCGTGGGTATGGAGAACCTGTGCGTTGGAGGAGCTCCGTGCGATTGAGGAAGGGGCTACCGACTTTGGGTCAAATGGAGGAGGAAGGGGAAGGTCAGGGGGAGCCCATGGTGGTGCTCGGTGGCCGTGGGTGGCTCCGTACGGGGGTGGAAAGTGCTGCGCACGGTGAAACCATGCTTGGGTTGATGCGGGAGTGCGACAGGGAAGGTGTCTGCGAGGTGGAGGTAGGGTTCGGTGGTGGGGGCTCAAGGACGTGAGAGGAGGCCGTCGGTGGTGAAGGTGCAGCCAGGCGGCGCACAATGGCGCCGGGTTGGGCTGAGGAGAGAATCAATGAGAGGGAGAGAGGCGTGCTACATAAGCTGGGGGAGAGGGAGGAGAGAGAGAGAGAGGGAAGAGAAAAGTGAGGGAGAAAGAGAAAGGGTATGGGTTTTAATCCTGATCCCTTTATCTTGGGATCTCAAAACGATGTATCAGTGGAGGATTAAAACACTGATTTGAAATGCCTAAACATTAACTTATTTAAAAGCACTGCGAGGAATTAAGGTAGAATATTTGTACTACCTGAGTCCTACTACGTAGGTCCATACTTCATTTTATTAATTATTTAAGTTAAATATTTTGAGATAAAGATTTTTATTACTTTTAATTATTTTATTTTAAGATGAGTACGTTTTATTTTTAAAATATGATTTATTAAAATAAATCAAGGTATTATTTTTAAGATTTCGAAATATTTTCCAATATTCCCTTTAATTTTATTTATTTAACAAATGACCCAAATATTCTCTACCATATGATTGTTAGGTGAAAACTACCCTTGATGTGGATAGATCTCCACCATCCAACTCCCAAGCCAATGTGATAAGCTTTGACTAAATCAACTAATCCATTTTCCTTCCTTTCACGTAAGCTTCCTAAGGAAGCCATTGACTTCACTTTTCCTTCCACCCATCGGTCGAGGCAACAAAAGAGAAAAGAAAAAAACAAAATAAAAACTATCCTAAAGCGTTTTGGCTCCTACCCGTTGACCCTCACCCAAGAAAGAAAAAGAAAAAATTTTCTTCTCCACCAAGCTAAAGTCGATCCTCTCTTCTTCTCCTCCTTTCATCTTCAAGAAACCAAACTGCTCTCATCATGTTCAAGCCTGTGACACCATAGCAAGGGAAGAGGAAAAATATTTTTCTCTCATCCATTTCAAACCGTATGAGAAAACTCCCTCCATATTCATTTTCGGTTTTGCCTCAAAATCTGGAACCAAAGCTTGTTTTCATCTTCAGGAGGGTGAAATCTTGAAGGTAATACACTTTTAATTTATTCCCAAGTATGAGTTACATGTGGGTTTCGAATTTCACCATTTTTCTTACATATGGTGTTTCGGTTTTCGGGTTAAAACAGTTATATCATTTTGGCTCTTCGTCCACACGGCTATACCACTATTTGGCCCTCTATCTTGTCTCTTGACTTATTTGTTTTCAATGTGATTTTGGAAACCCACATGTAACTCATACTAGGGAATAAATTAAAAAGTCTATTAACTTCAAGATTTCACCCTCTTGAAGATGAAAACAAGGTTTGGTTCCAAGCTTTGAGGCAAAACCGAAAATGAATATAGAGGGAGTGTTCTCATACGATTTGAAGAGGATGAGAGAAATATGTTTTTCCTCTTCCCTTGCTATGGAGTCACAAGTTTGAAGATGATGAGAGGAATTTGGTTTCTTGAAGACTAGAAGAGAGGAGAAGAAGAGAGGATCGGCTTTTGCTAGGAGGAGAAGATGAAACATACTCATCTTAGAAGATAAAATATTTTTCCTTAAGAGGATCGGCTTAAGGAAAAATATTTCAAAATCTTAAAAATAATACCCTCGATTTATTTTAATAAATCATATTTTAAAAATAAAACATACTCATCTTAAAATTAAATAATAAAAAGTAATAAAAAACTATACCTCAAAATATTTAACTTAAAAAATTAATAAAATGATTTAAGAACCTACGTAGTAGGACTCGAAAAATTACCCTTGAGGTGGATAGATCTCCACCATCCAACTCCCAAGCTTATGTGATATGTTTTGACCAAATCAACTAATCTCTTTTCCTTCCTTGGACGTAAGCTTCCTAAGGAAGCAATTGACTTCACTTTTCCTTCCACCCATCGGTCAAGGCAACAAAACAGAAAAGAAGAACACAAAATAAAAATTATCCTAAGGCATTTTGGCTAGTACCCATCGACCCACACCCAAGAAAGAAAAAGAAAAAGTTTTCATCTTCTTCTCCAAGCTAAAGCCGATGCTAGCTTCTTCTCCTTTCCTCTCATCTTCAAGAAGCCAAACTCCTCTTATCATCTTCAAGCCTGTGACTCCATAGCAAGGGAAGAGGAAAAATATTTTTCTCTCATCCTCTTCAAACCATATGAGAATACTTCCTCCATATTCATTTTTTGTTTTGTCTCCAAGTTTGGAACCAAAGCTTGTTTTCATCTTCAAGAGGGTGAAAGCTTGAAGGTAATAGACATTTAATTTATTCGCTATTATGAGTAACATTTGGGTTTTGAATTTCACAAATTTTCTTACCTATGGTGCTTCGGTTTTGGGGTTTAAACAGTTCTATCATTTTGGATCTTCATCCACACTGCTACACCACTATTTGATTCTCTATCTTGCCTCTTCAAAGGGGCTAAGAGCTCAAGGTAAAAATCATAATTTGACTTATTTGTTTTTAATGTGATTTTGGAAACCCGCATGTAACTCATACTAGGGAATAAATTAAAAAGCCTATTGCCTTCAAGATTTCACCCTCTTGAAGATGAAAACAAGGTTTGGTTCCAAGATTTGAGGCAAAACCGAAAATGAATATGGAGGGAGTGTTCTCATACGGTTTGCAGAGGATGAGAGAAATATGTTTTTCCTCTTCCCTTGCTAGGGAGTCACAAGCTTGAAGATGATGAGAGGAGTTTGGTTACTTGAAGACGAGAAGAGAGGAGAAGAAGAGAGGATCGACTTTTGCTTGGAGAGGAAGATGAAAACTTTTTTTTTTTTTCTTGGGTGAGGGTCGACGGGTAGGAGTCAAAATGCCTTAGGATAGTTTTTATTTTGTTTTCTTCTTTTTTCTTTTGTTGCCTTGATCGATGGGTGGAAGGAAAAGTGAAGTCAAAGGCTTCCTTAGGAAGCTAACGTCCAAGGAAGGAAAATGGATTAGTTGATTTGGTCAAAACTTATCACATAAGTTTCGAAATTGCATGGTGGAGATCTATCCACCTCAACGGTAGCTTTCACCAACCAATCCAATAGTAGAGAATAATTGGGTACTTTCTTAAATAAATAAAATTAAAGGACTTAAGGGAAAATATTTCAAAATCTTAAAAATAATACCCTTGATTTATTTTAATAAATCATATTTTAAAAATAAAAAATACTCATCTTAAAATTAAATAATTAAAAGTAATAAAAAACTTTACCTCAAAATATTTAACTTAAAAAATTAATAAAACGATGTAAGAACCCACGTAGTAGGACTCGAAAAATTACTCTTGAGGTGGATAGATCTCCACCATCCAACTCCCAAGCTTATGTGATATGCTTTGACCAAATCAACTAATCTCTTTTCCTTCCTTGGACGTAAGCTTCCTAAGGAAGCAATTGATTTCACTTTTCCTTCCACCTATCGGTCAAGGCAACAAAACAGAAAAGAAGAAAACAAAATAAAAATTATCCTAAGTCATTTTGGCTAGTACGCGTCGACCCGCATTCAAGAAAGAAAAAGAAAAAGTTTTCATCTTCTTCTCCAAGCTAAAGCCGATGCTAGCTTCTTCTCCTCTCCTCTCATCTTCAAGAAGCCAAACTCCTCTTATCATCTTCAAGCCTGTGACTCCATAGCAAGGGAAGAGGAAAAATATTTTTCTCTCATCCTCTTCAAACCATATGAGAATACTTCCTCCATATTCATTTTTTGTTTTGTCTCCAAGTTTGGAACCAAAGCTTGTTTTCATCTTCAAGAGGGTGAAAGCTTGAAGGTAATACACATTTAATTTATTCGCTATTATGAGTAACATTTGGGTTTTGAATTTCACAAATTTTCTTACCTACGGTGCTTCGGTTTTGGGGTTGAAACAGTTCTATCATTTTGGCTCTTCATCCACACTGCTATACCACTATTTGATTCTCTATCTTTATCTTGCCTCTTCAAAGGGGCTAAGAGCTCAAGGTAAAAATCATAATTTGACTCATTTGTTTTTAATGTGATTTTGGAAACCCACATGTAACTCATACTAGGGAATAAATTAAAAAGTCTATTACCTTCAAGATTTCACCCCCTTGAAGATGAAAACAAGGTTTGGTTCCAAGATTTGAGGCAAAACCGAAAATGAATATGGAGGGAGTGTTCTCATACGGTTTGCAGACGATGAGAGAAATATGTTTTTCCTCTTCCCTTGATATGGGATGAGAGGGGTTTTGTTTCTTGAAGACGAGAAGAGAGGAGAAGAAGAGAGGATCGGCTTTTGCTTGGAGAAGAAGATGAAAACTTTTTCTTTTTTTTTTCTTGGGTGAGGGTCGACGGGTAGGAGCCAAAATGCCTTAGGATAGTTTTTATTTTGTTTTCTTCTTTTTTCTTTTGTTGCCTTGATCGATGGGTGGAAGGAAAAGTGAAGTCAAATTCCTTAGGAAGCTAACGTCCAAGGAAGGAAAATTGATTAGTTGATTTGGTCAAAACTTATCACATAAGCTTCGAAATTGCATGGTGGAGATCTATCCACCTCAACGGTAGCTTTCACCAACCAATCCAATGGTAGAGAATAATTGGGTACTTTCTTAAATAAATAAAATTAAAGGGCTTAAGGGAAAATATTTCAAAATCTTAAAAATAATACCCTTGATTTATTTTAATAAATCAAATTTTAAAAATAAAAAATACTCATCTTAAAATTAAATAATTAAAAGTAATAAAAAACTTTACCTCAAAATATTTAACTTAAAAAATTAATAAAACGATGTAAGAACTTACGTAGTAGGACTCGAAAAATTACTCTTGAGGTGGATAGATCTCCACCATCCAACTCCCAAGCTTATGTGATATGCTTTGACCAAATCAACTAATCTCTTTTCCTTCCTTGGACGTAAGCTTCCAAAGGAAGCAATTGATTTCACTTTTCCTTCCACCCATCAGTCAAGGCAACAAAACAAAAAGGAAGAAAACAAAATAAAAATTATCCTAAGGCATTTTGGCTAGTACCCGTCGACCCTCACCCAAGAAAGAAAAAGAAAAAGTTTTCATCTTCTTCTCCAAGCTAAAGCCAATGCTAGCTTCTTCTCCTCTCCTCTCATCTTCAAGAAGCCAAACTCCTCTTATCATCTTCAAGCCTGTGACTCCATAGCAAGGGAAGAGGAAATATATTTTTCTCTCATCCTCTTCAAACCATATGAGAATACTTCCTCCATATTCATTTTTTGTTTTGTCTCCAAGTTTGGAACCAAAGCTTGTTTTCATCTTCAAGAGGGTGAAAGCTTGAAGGTAATACACATTTAATTTATTCGCTATTATGAGTAACATTTGGGTTTTGAATTTCACAAATTTTCTTACCTATGGTGCTTCGGTTTTGGGGTTGAAACAGTTCTATCATTTTGGCTCTTCATCCACACTGCTATACCACTACTTGATTCTCTATCTTGCCTCTTCAAAGGGGCCAAGAGCTCAAGGTAAAAATCATAATTTGACTTATTTGTTTTTAATGTGATTTTGGAAACCCACATGTAACTCATACTAGGGAATAAATTAAAAAGTCTATTACCTTCAAGATTTCACCCCCTTGAAGATGAAAACAAGGTTTGGTTCCAAGATTTTAGGCAAAACCGAAAATCAATATGGAGGGAGTGTTCTCATACGGTTTGCAGAGGATGAGAGAAATATGTTTTTCCTCTTCCCTTGCTATGGAGTCACAAGCTTGAAGATGATGAGAGGAGTTTGGTTTCTTGAAGACGAGAAGAGAGGAGAAGAAGAGAGGATCGGCTTTTGCTTGGAGAAGAAGATGAAAACTTTTTTTTTTTTTTCTTGGGTGAGGGTCTACGGGTAGGTGCCAAAATGCCTTAGGATAGTTTTTATTTTGTTTTCTTCTTTTTTCTTTTGTTGCCTTGATCGATGGGTGGAAGGAAAAGTGAAGTCAAAGGCTTCCTTAGGAAGCTAACGTCCAAGGAAGGAAAATGGATTAGTTGATTTGGTCAAAACTTATCACATAAGCTTCGAAATTGCATGGTGGAGATCTATCCACCTCAACGGTAGCTTTCACCAACCAATCCAATGGTAGAGAATAATTGGGTACTTTCTTAAATAAATAAAATTAAAGGGCTTAAGGGAAAATATTTCAAAATCTTAAAAATAATACCCTTGATTTATTTTAATAAATCATATTTTAAAAATAAAAAATAATCATCTTAAAATTAAATAATTAAAAGTAATAAAAAACTTTACCTCAAAATATTTAACTTGAAAAATTAATAAAACGATGTAAGAACCTACGTAGTAGGACTCGAAAAATTACTCTTGACGTGGATAGATCTCCACCATCCAACTCCCAAGCTTATATGATATGCTTTGACCAAATCAACTAATCTATTTTCCTTCCTTGGACGTAAGCTTCCTAAGGAAGCCATTGACTTCACTTTTCCTTCCACCCATCGGTCAAGGCAACAAAACAGAAAAGAAGAAAACAAAATAAAATATCCTAAGGCATTTTGGCTACTACCCGTCGACTCTCACCCAAGAAAGAAAAATAAAAAGTTTTCATCTTTTTCTCCAAGCTACAGCCGATCCACTCTTCTTCTCCTCTCTTCTCATCTTCAAGAAACGAAAGTCCTCTCATCATCTTCAAGCTTGTGACTCCATAGCAAGGGAAGAGGAAAAATATTTTTCTCTCATCCTCTTCACACCGTATGAGAATACTCCCTCCATATTCATTTTCGGTTTTGCCTCAAAACTTGGATCCAAAACTTGTTTTCATCTTCAAGAGGGTGAAATCTTGAAGGTAATAGATTTTTAATTTATTCCCTGGTATGAGTTACAAGTGGGTTTCAAATTTCACCATTTTTCTTACATATGGTGTTTCAGTTTTGTGGTTAAAACAGTTCTATCATTTTGGTTCTTCATCCACACGGCTATTCCACTATTTAGTCCTCTATCTTGCCTCTTGGATGGGGCTAAGAGCTAAAGGTAAAAATCCTAATTTGACTTATTTTTTTTTAATGTGATTTTGGAAACCCACATGTAACTCATACTAGGGAATAAATTAAAAGTCTATTAGCTTCAAGATTTCAGCCTCTTGAAGAGGAAAGCAAGTTTGGGTTCCAGGCTCTGAGTGAAAACTGAAAATGAATATGGAGGGAGTGTTCTCATATGGTTTGAAGTGGATGATAGATAAATATTTTTCCTCTCCCTTGCTTTGGAGTCACAAGCTTGAAGATAATGAGAGGAGTTTGGTTTCTTGAAGATGAGAAGAAAGGATCGGCTTTTGCTTGGAGAAGAAGATGAAAACTTTTTCTTTTTCTTTCATGGGTGAGGGTGAACGGGTAGGAGCCAAAATGCCTTAGGATAGTTTTTATTTTGTTTTCTTCTTTTATGTTTTGTTGCGTTGATCGATGAGTGGAAGGAAAAGTGAAGTCAATGGCTTCCTTAGGAAACTTACGTCCAAGGAAGGAAAAGTGATTCGTTGATTTGGTCAAAACTTATCACATAAGTTTGGGAGTTGGATGGTGGAGATCTATCCACCTTAAGGGTAATTTTTACATACCAATCCAATGGTAGAGAATAATTGGGCAAGTTCTTAAATAAATAAAATTAAAAGGCTTAACGGAAAATATTTCAAAATCTTAAAAATAATACACTTGATTTATTTTAATAAATCATATTTTAAAAATCAAGCATACTCATCTTAAAATAAAATAATTAAAAATAATAAAAATCTTTATGTCAAAATATTTAAGTTATAGAATTAATAAAATGACGTAAGAATCTACGTAGTAGGACTCAAACAATTACCCTTGAGGTGGATAGATCTCCACCATCCAACTCCCAAGCTTATGTAATATGCTTTAACGAAATCAACTAATCCCTTTTCCTTCCTTGGACATAAGCTTCCTATGGAAGTCATTGACTTCACTTTTCCTTCCACCCATCGGTCAAGACAACAAAAGAGAAAAGAAGAAAACAAAATAAAAACTTCCTAAGGCATTTTGACTCTTACCAGTCGACTCTCACCCAAGAAAGAAAAAGAGAAAGTTTTATTCTTCTTCTCCAAGCTAAAGCCGATCCTCTCTTGTTCTCCTCTCTTCTCATCTTCAACAAACCAAACTCCTTTCATCATCTTCAAACTTGTGACTCCATAGCAAGGGAAGAGGAAAAACATTTTTCTCTCATCCTCTTCAAACCATATGAGAACACTCCCTCCATATTCATTTTCGGTTTTGCCTGAAAGCTTGGAACCAAAGCTTGTTGTCATCTTCAAGATGGTGAAATCTTGAAGGTAATAGATTTTTAATTTATTCCCTAGTATGAGTTACACGTGGGTTTCGAATTTCACCATTTTTCTTACCTATGGTTTTTCGGTTTTGGGGTTAAAACAGTTCTATCATTTTGGCTCTTCGTCCACACGGCTATACCACTATTTGGTCATCTATCTTGCCTCTTGAAAGGGGCTAAGAGCTCAAGGTAAAGATCCTACTTTGACTTATTTATTTTAATTTGATTTTGGAAACTCACTAAGTTGTTTTAGCTTGTGTTTTGATGTAATTAATTTCCTATATTACAAATAAATATCTTTGCCCTTTTGGCCCATACCGAATGGTATTATAGTTGTTTTGCTATGTATTTTTTATATTTCGAAAATACTATGTTGTTATTAAACTTGGTTGACTCATAGATGATGATTAAAGTGGTTTTAAATTATATATGTTGGTATCATGTGCCTTGTGTTGAGGTTTGGTTAGTAATCTATTTTTAGAATGCTAGAGGTTTGGTTTAAAGGTTTTGCTTTATTCTATAATTTGACACTTTGCTTTTAAAAGGTATTAAGTGAGGAAATCATAAGTTTAACTGTTTAAAGGTTTTAAAGTTTTTTAATGGGTAACTTTGCCATACTTTATGCTACTTTAATTTTAATGGGAGGTTTTATCTAAACTAATTAAATATTTCTTATGTGAAGAGGTTATAGCTTAGTTAGTTTAGATATAAGAGATTAATTATGCATGATATATTATGATATGTAAAGTTGTCCAAGTATTTCTAAGTCCATATCATGCCATATCTTGATGTACAAATAGTCCATTTATGTTGTCCCTCGTTTGGTTAAATACTACCTAACCCAAGAGTCCAAAATATTGATAAGCTAACCTTTTTAAAATGAGGGACCACAAGTTGATTCAAAGGGGCATGTTTCCTAAGCTTATTTAGCCTATTTGAGATGCCTAAATCTATTTTAAAGCCCATTGTTGAGAGTTTTCAAATTTTATCTCCTAATGTCCATAACCCAAAGTGAGATTGAATCAAAGAGACCTTGTTTGAAACCTATGAATCTTTAACTACTTTTCATGTGAGCTTTTAAAATAGTCTTTCCATGGACAGCTAGCATGTCTTAATATTTACGTTTTTCTCTTGTAAGTTGAGGTGAGGAGTAGTCATTTGGGTTAATGTTAAGCATAGAAGAAACAGTAGATTGTAATATCGTGGCTTTCTCTTTTAAATGGAGGGCTAAAGAATATTGTATGAGTATTAACACGTTTATGTTATTTATTGGAATATCAATATTGTTGATGGAAGTATCGAGGAGCATAGAGGTAAGTTGTTATGACCATGCTTCTTACACCAAGTTCTCTTTATGAAATAATATATCTCTCTTATTGCAAATATTCTTCTAAAGAAAAGAGTAAATGAATATAGTATATACAAGCCCTTTCTTGATAGCCCCTGTTAAGCACTCTATCGATTATAATTATGTGTATGTGTATAAGGTAAAGCATGCACGTAGGTTCTAAGTCATGAGATTTCCATACATGCTCTCTCAATAAACTTATTGGTTATTCCTATATGTAGTATAGCATGAAAATGCATCTTTTTTATAAAAAAAAAATGCATGTGCATCGGAGTAAGAAAGATGATGAAAATGTTTTGATTGCAAAGGAAAGGAAATGAACGTCTCATGCCTTATGCTTTAAGCAATGCTTTCAATGAAGCGAAAAAAGTGTTTTAAAAGGTCCCTATGAACTGATGTTTTAAATGACGCGAAGAAAACGTTTTAAGATGTCCCTATGAACTGACGCTTTATGGATGCCATGAAAGATGATGTTCAAGCTCATGCTTTTAAAATTATGTTTTTATAAATTAATGCACTGTTAAATGAAAAGATGATGTTTAGGTTCATGCTTTTAAATGACGTTTTTCATGAATGAACTGTTAAATGAAAAGAGCTGAAAGAACTGAAATGAATGAAAGAAATGACTGAATGAATGAACATCTTAGTGTATGAAAATACGTAACGGCCATATGATTGAAAAGTGGGAAAATTGCAATGCTGGATAAGTAGTACTGGTAGTGCACATAGTGCTGCCTCCTGACTGAAAGGGATTCCAAACCTGTGGCCACGGGTGGAATCCAGGTCCAAATGAAGACTGCTAACCCCAACACACGGGGCGTAATAATGTGTACCGGCCAAAGAAAGTGAAACATGAAAGTATGGTTATTTCTTAAAATGTTACACATGAAAGCATAGTTATTTCTTAGAATGTTTATGCATGAAAGTATGGCTTTTCCTTAAACTGTTTATGCATGAAAGCATTGTCAAGAATTAACAAATTTTTATGTATGCATGTTTTCAAAAGAAAAAGAATATATGCCTAGTATGTTCACTGCATGGTGTACTACTTACTGAGTATTCGACTCACTTTTATTTTAAATTTTTTAAACGTCCAGGTAATGATGAAAAGGCTGGGGAGCAAGGCATTACTGCAGAGGGAGAGGCAGAAGCTTAGGATCTTCCCTAACTAGAACAGTTATGTTTATGGATGATGGGTTATGTTTTCATGAACGTATGGACTCTGAGAGTCTTTTTGGATAAATGTTTGATTAGAATATGTATCAGGTGATCCCTTTATTAAATTAGAAATTTAGAATACACGTGTGTCATGTCCATGCCCAACGCATGTTATTAGAAAAAGAAATGAATGAAGAAAAGGACAGGTATGTACGTCGCGATCCCGCCCTTCCCAGGACGGAGTTGTGACAATATTATTTAAACTAAACTTTATTTTATAAAATAATATTCATTCGTCATTAATAAAATAATGAAGTCTTATTTAATATCTTTAAAAGTATAAAACCATTTAATTAATTAGAGTTTTGAACATAATTCAAATCTCATAATATTTTAAATAACTGAAATCATTTTAATAATAATTTTAAAATGATTTCCGACAATTATAATATTTTTAGAGCTCTTAAAAAATTTTATAATTGTCGTATTTAAAATTAAACTTAGTTCAGTAACACTGGAAATACCTCATATAAATATTTTCAGTGCATTTAAAACATTGGGCGTACTTTAGAATTCACATAATATCTTTAGAAACACGCCATCGAGGTTCGGCACATATAACGAGGCTCACTGTCGCTAGAGAGAAGGGACAGACTATTGCATAATTTCCGTCCTCAGAATTTGCTTACGTAAAAAATGAGCGTTATGTCAGAAGGAGCGAGGTGTTACATATAGTTTCCTTCTGCTTCTTCAAATAAAGACACTCTAGGGAAACAAAGAAGTCTGGCTTTGATGTTAGGCAAAATTGATCATCTGGTTTTTGATGATGTTTCATGCTATATTCCTTAAACAGTTATTTTCTACAAAATGTGTGAATGATTTCGTCCCCTCACGTTTTGTATCGCCTAATGGGCTTTGATAGTAGGCCATTTTGACCTCTTTATGGTCCATTTTGAAGTAATTGCGCCACCCAATCTCCTTGATTAACAGAGCTAGCTACATTTTACAAAGCAGGAGAGAAAGACTGGGTCTATATAGAATTTTTCTATTAAAAAATTTTTACTTTACTTAATGATCATATTAAGATCATGGTGATTTTATTTAATATAATACATTAAATTATATCTTGTAATAAAAATAATTTTATAACCTAATAGATCACGTTAAGACACACTAGTGTGGGCCAAGCATTTCTCTAAAAGAATATCCATACAAATCTACAGTTCGAAGTCAATCGTGTTGGACAAAATGGGCAAAATGAACAAGGCTATCTTGTCTCTGTGATAGACATAACAAATTCACGTATTAAGTTTACTTGCCTAAATATAATTGTAATACTAATAATCAATAGGCTATTAGGAAAGAGATTTGACAAGATAAATTCACAAACTGGTGTAGATTTATGTGGTACGTTAGATTGTAAAGTTACTTTTATCTAACGTATCATATGAAATCATGTGAGTATGTAGATTTACTTTTGTGAATCCTTTTGTGATTTTAGCTATTCTAAAAAAGAATAGGGAAAGGAATCTTATTCATTTTAAAATGGACAAAACGAATCCTATCCATGTGCATCTTATATCAACTGTATCAAAACTAACTATCAAGAGTCGAGAGAGGAAAAGAATATACACTAAGTGCAACCTTAGGATTGCGGTAGATAATTTAACTTTTAAGTCAAGGCTTATAGTTGTAGAACTTAAATAATAAGCGTTATTATTAAAAAGTTCTTTAAAATTTGGAAAAAGGTCATTTGATTTTTAAACGATCATGACTATGTCCTTGATAGAAATCAAATTTTATGATAAAAAAAAAAAAAGAGAAAAATCATCTAATAGAGTTTTTAGTAAGTATAATAATAATAAAAATCCCTGCAATGATGCATAAGTTAAATGGCAATACAATTATGAATAAGACAAGGGTAAAGTTATAATTATATAAAAGGTATATGGATATTTTTGTCTATAGACAGTTATTTTAAAAGTGTTAACTACCATCCAATATATTCTGAAAAGTATGTTCAAAGAAAATTGGATGCTTTTTCGGGAATGCACTTTTGAGATTTTTTATATTAAAAAATACTTTAATATGTGTCAACTAAGCAATCCAATTTTATTATTACATTGTTTTTAAGGCTATTTAAACACATTTTAACCCTCTTATCGTAGCCCCAAACATGCCCCAAGTATTAACTCTAAAAATCAAATATTTGGATTATCCGTGTTTTGTGAGTATTTTATACATGATGTTTACATTGAAAGACTAAAATAAATTATTGATATATACAAATTTTATATTTATTTTTTATAACAATTGATGCACTTACCTATACCATATTTTATCCTTAGATATATTAGTCTCAATGACCATCTCACTTCTTATTATTTTTAATTTCATAGAATTTGCCATATGAGTTAAATTCGCCTAAAATACATATATTGATAGTTTTGTCTCTCTCTTCTTCTTATTCATCTTCTTTTCTTCTTTTTTTCATACTTAACTTGGGAGATATTTGGAAATAATTTTCATCTCATCCCATCTCATTTCTTTTCCAAATATCATTCAAATACGAACATTTTCAAACTAATCGTTACAAATTTTTCAAATTAATCATTACAAATTTCTCAAAATTTCAAATAAAAAATAAAAAAAAACAATGTTAACTTTTAAAATTCCAAAACAAAAATAGTATTAAAAAATTAGATTATAACAATATTTTAATTTTATAATATTTTTTATTCAACTTTTTCTCTCTCATTTCTCCAAACCCAATAAATACATAATTTCAACTATCTCACTACTATTCACAAATTATCTTATAATTATTCACAAAATTCGCCAAACTTCTCCTGATTAGAAGCAATATTCCAATTTCCACCATGGTGCCCAACTGTTTATGGATTTTCCTTGCCCTTAAAGAGATCAAGGATCTCCACTGGTCGAGAGATTCATTAGGCTTGGTTTGGATAGTGAGTTAAAGATGATATAATAATCCCGAACCAAAAGGCTGTTTAATTTAAATACATTGTTGAGAACCATAATGTTGTCCTTTTGTATATGTATTAACATAGTGCATGCAGTTAAGTGGTCAAGAAGATTGGAAGTGCATATAATATAGACATCTTTGATATTACTTGGAGAATAACTCCCCCAATACATTACATATTTTTAAGCAAATGCACTCCAGGACATGATTACCCTACAACCAAAAGCAAACAAATTCGGGAACAAGAGTAGCACCATCATAATTTTGAGAACCATACTGCATTTTCCTTACCAATTAGTTGAAGATTGATCAAGCTCTATACTCATAATTAAAACCTATCTTCTTTAAGAGTACTCCAGGCCTTCCAACTTTCAATTCTCTAGCTAGCTAGCATATCATGGGTGTAATCACTTATCCAGACGACTTAACTTCCCCAATCCCTCCATCCAGATTGTTCAAAGCCATGGTCCTTGATTCTCACAACCTCATCCTCCCAAAAGTCATGCCACAAGCTGTCAAGAGCATTGATTTCATTCAAGGTAATGGAGGGCCCGATAGCAACAGGCAGGTCAATTTCGCTGAAGGTATTAATTATTAAGCAAGCTATCTAGCAAATATATAATATTACTCATGTATACTTGCGATTAAACATTAAACGCTCGGGAATTATTTCATTGGATTAAGATAAGATGATGAATGCTCTCGATGATGATGATGATGCAGGTAGCCCTCTCAGCTCCATTAAGAACTGAATTGACGAGGTGAATGAAGAGAGCTACTATTACAAGTACACAGTGACCGAAGGTGATGCTTTGGAGGAGAAGCTGGAATTCATTGTTCATGAGGTCCAGCTTGAGCCAACACCAGTGGGAGGCAGTAAAAATAAGATGACAACAAACTACCATACCAAGGGGGACATTGTGATCACGGAAGAGGAAATCAAGGCTGGGAAGGAAAAGGTCCTGGGCATGTAAGTTGCGGAAGCCTACCTGCTCCAAAGCCCTGATGCCTATGCTTAATTATCGCTTTTATATTTTACTTAAATGAGTACTGATGATTGATCATCAACCAGCAATCACTTAAAAGATATCTACCTCTACTTGATGGTGTAGTTTATGCTTTTGTACGTTTATCCGTAATGGCCGGCATGCAGCCAACTCCGTGATAATAAGTCTCAATCACTAGTGTTGTAGAGGCATGGAGAAATGTGTTCATGTACAGTTTCTTTCTGCTTCTTCAAATAAAGGACACTCTCAGAAAACAAAGAAGTATGGCTTTGATGTTGGGCAAAATTGATGGTTTGTGCTGTTGTAACATCCGGGTCTCGGAGCTCGCATTCAATTATTTATTTTTATTATTTTTTTTTTTTACTCCCAACCGTTCACTTCTCACTCATCCGTTCCTCATGCCCACGTACAATAAGTTCCCCGCATTCAAGCACGGCAACTGCATGTAACCGCTGCCCCCATGCATGTAACCACCCTTTTCCCGTACGTTTTGGTTTCTCAATAAACTTCACCTTGTAGATCAATGCTCTCTACCTTTATTTTATTTTATTTTACTTATTTATTTCTTTCTATCTAATCCGCACCAAGTCGGAAGGCACCTGGAAATCCACCACAAACCAGTTACTGCCTGCTTGAACTCGAGTTACCCAGCAACCTCCAACGGACGCCACCATCCAACCACCTCGTAAGCCCCGACCCATCCACGCACGACCAATGCAACACCCATGTTTAACCATCGTGTGAAACTGCCCAGCTCCATGCACAACATCTAACGACGCAGACCAGCATGCCAAGGTACTCTCCCACGCACGTCGACAGCCACTGAGCCACATTTTAAACCTCCACTGCTCTGCCCTACACCACCGTACCCCACACTTAGCCGCCCAACGTAAAAGCTCTATCGCACGCATCACCGAAACACCTCTGTTTTTGCTTCTCAAAACAGAGCACCACTCAACCCTTTCGGTGACGCTAGCCACGGCAGGGGAAGTCCAGTGGCGTTGACGCCCAACGACTCCGTGATCTGCTGCCGCCCCAACAACCTTGTCGCTGTCTCTTGCTACCTCGGTGAGCATCTCGCACGGTATCCCTCTCACCGTGTTTCATCTCTCTGGTGTCTCTCTATCTCTCACTCCCCGTTCTCTTTTTCTCCCTCATCTCTCTCTCTCTCTTCCAGTGCGCCACCGTCTAAATAGCTGCCGTCCACCACAACCCAACTCCGCCACGACCTCCCCTCGGTGCCGTTGCACCGTAGTTTTCCTTGGGTAAGTGCTGCTGCCGCTGCTCTATTTTTGTGTTTGCTTACTTAAAGATGAAATATGTGGTGTCTCGGTTAACCTAATAGATTATGTGCTCTATTGCCAATTTTGCCCCTATGATGTTTGCAGATATATTATTTCGGATGTTTAGGTTAATGGATTTATATTTTAATGAGTTGATTATGTATATTGGGTTTGAAATCATGAGTTTTATATTACATGCATGTTATATTTTTATTTGGACGTAGACGTATGGCCTTATACTACTAAGTCAGTATACTGATGCTTTTAAAAGAGTAATTATAAGTTGATCGTGTTTTATTTTTTTTATATATTAAACTCACTTTGTATGAGTTTTATTTTAAATACAGATTAAATAAATATTTGAAATACAGTATTAGTGCTACATATATATTTTTTTAGAAGAACATAGTAGTGCAAGACTTCTATTTTGAATTCTTTAAAGAGATACTAATTAGTCTATTTTTTATTAAGTGAAATATTTTCTCTCTTACTTTAATCAATTTTGTTTTAATGAGTCTTTAAACCAAAAATGTATTTTATGACATAGTTGTATTTATTATTAATATTATTATGCAATTTCAAAAATATTTTGAGTT